>NC_056731.1:663682966-663715094 GCF_019279795.1 Protopterus annectens
TGGAAAAGGGCAAAACAGTAAACACCACAAAATCATTCAACACCAACACCATCCCACACTCTGGTATCACAGATAAACTCATCCAGCTAAATGATGCAACTGGTTGGACATCAAACTGGCTCACCAGTGGAACCCTGGAATTTAGGATGAATGGCTCTACCTCCTCCAAAAAAATTGTCACTAGTTGTGTACACCTGTGTTTAGTTCTTTAGACACTCTCTTTAGCATTTACTTCTCAGAGGTCAAAAGTAATAAGGGTTTGTGGATGACCAAGTTTGTAGATCAATGTGAACTTGATGCGATCATAAACAACCTAGAGGACACAAAATCCACCAAGAGGGCCTTTTCTGAATAAACAGTCAAGTGCATAGTTATATTCTTCAGCAAGCATGGCTCATCTTGTAAATATCACACTAACAACACACCCCAGAAAACTGATCCACAGTTAGGGATCTAGGAACCTATGTAGACATGGAACTGTCTGTTGACTACCACAAACCCACTATTGGAAATAAGTATTTTTAATTGCACAGCTTACATCTAAAGGTACTGCATTCAGATCCAGGAATACAATTGTTCCATGTATTCAGTACTCATTATTTTGATAACTGACTATTATGCCCCTTTCGGTATGTACCTGTCCAAACATGTCACAACTGGATTTGCAACAATGCTTTCTCGCTAAAAAAAAAAATCAAGGGACTAAATCACAAAAACTTTATGTAGACTGTCTCAAAGCTTTGTCAGAATCACATAAGCTAGTGACAGGCAACTTGTCACTCATGTATGGAGGTTCAACAGACCTTATTCTGTCAGACTTGTTACACATTCACCAGTCCAATAGTATCAAGCACCCGCTCCAGAGATCTCAATCTCTTCTGCAAAATAAACAGAAAATGCTGTAGGGATAGGTATGTATCACAGAGAATACTGCTTCTATGGAACAATGTTCCATTCCACATAAAGCAAAACACTTCTCTTAATTTACTCAGACATAATCTGGATGAAGAGAAACCACAAATTCACCAGTGGTTTAACACCCCTGTCCCCCCCTGGAGAGGGGAAACGTAAATGTCCCAACTTATCCTTGTTTGGCCAGTCTCTCAGTAATTCACATGCAAAATATTCATGTTGAAAATACTATGGAATGTATGGGTAGGCTTCTTAAGATCCTCCAAGTTCAACAACCCAGTAGGTACCTACAAACCAAGAGTTTACTAAGGAGAGTTCATTCAGGAGGTTTAGATAGTAGTGGGTGACTAAACACCAATCTCCAGTTTTTGGTTGTCTGTAACTTTGCTAGTTAGGTCTTGGCTCTCTGCTTGCAGATCTAAGAAGTAAATGGCAAAAAGAAAAGGGCCAAACACCACACTTAATTTGTGATGAGGCACTTACAACTCGCACTATATGAGTTCTTTCAGCCAGTTTGCCATCAACCGTACCACATATGGGTCGATTTTTAAAGCACATAGTTTTTGTATGATGCCAATATGGGGAATGGTTTTGAAGTCCTTGGCCACATCATGATATGCAGTGTGTACTGCATGACCACTATCTATAACCCTGTAACTCTTTTGAGGAAGTTTACCAGATTCAATACACAGGGTCTACCTTCCCAAAGCCAGACTGTCAGGGGTCAAACCTAATATTCTCGATATCATAGTTTATGAGGTCAGTTGTAATGCATTACATGACTTTACAGATGAAGCATGAAAGGCTGACAGTTCTGTGATTACCCAGATCAGTTATAAGGCCACCTGTATGATCAAACATCATTACTACAGCCCACCAATCATCAGGGACAACACCTGTAGCTAAACTTAGGTTAAACAGTTTAAGGAGTGGGTCTGCAATGGCATGTTTAATACTATTAATTAAGAAAACAGGGACACTGTCAGGTTTTATGGAGGAACTACTTTTGGTCTTGGCTGGCACTTTCAGTAAATGAGCTTCAAAGATAATTTACAGAATAAATGATTCATATACTTCAGAGCTTTGGACAGAAGTGTGAAATCGGCAATTTTTTTGCAAAAATATGAGACAGTAAGAGGAATCATATTGAATAAGTTCATGTCACCATAGATTATTGCTTCTTTACCTTCTGACATAGCTAAACAAGGATTTATAATTATATTTGGTTTCAGAGGCCATCCTAAGTTCTTTTCAGTTTTTCAGTTGTTTTGCAAATTCCTTTGACATTATCCCTCAGAAGAGGGGATTTGAATCAAATAATTTAAAGAGATTTTTTCTTTTGCTGCATAATTTATTTATAGCAGTTATCTAGCTTGTTTATTTCTGCACCTCCCATAATATTTGGTTCTGGAAGGGACTGCTAGCTCTATACAATTTTCTAAATGGGTGTAGAATTCCTTAGTGACCTTTGTTGCTGAAACAAGGTCAGGCGAGGTGCAGTCGTAAGTAAATTTTGAGACTTTGTCACAGATCGGGTTGAGGCTGGCACATCTGTTGTCATATTCATTGGGGGGTTCCTGTAGGGACTTTTGGGAGTTTAAAGGAGTAGGTCACATGTTTGCGGTTAGTCTTCACTGGGGAAAGATACCAGAGGAGTAAAACAAAAGGTACCCATACTAGTAAGAATCGGGTCGGGAATGTCATGTCCTTTAGTAACTGGTTTAGTTAATAAACAAAAAATTATTTTGAGTGGTTAACTCTTTCACATCTAGCCAGAATGGAATTTCATACCTTTGGACACCTGAAGAGTTCCTGCCTGGACAGCCTTCACCTGAGCTAAAATTCAGAGAATGGATTTTTTTAACTAAGCTGTAAACAAATGTATATATTTCAAACATGATAAAAATTACCAAAAAAGTTAAAATACAAATTTTATTCAGCACACACACTATGCTTCACACTGGTGACATTCATGTCAGCCAGAAATAGTAATTTTATATTTAACAAAAGTAATTAGATAATATATACATTTACTTTTTATCATTATAAAAATAAGTATTAATATCTCTAACCAAAATAGACAGACTGCATCTATCTTCATGATGTTTGTTCTGGCAGATGTGATCTTCATTGGGCTCCAAACTAGATTTGTAGATGGTATTCCATTTTTGAGATATTTGCATAATTATGAATACTGTGTATATCTGGATAGCTAACAGACAAATAACTGTAAATATCTGCCATGCAGTGATGGTTAGACACCAACAATCAGTTCCAAGGTGTTGGGTATTGTGTATATTTTCAGATAATACCATGGAATCCATGTAAATACCCTCTTCCTGAAGATGTTAATGCAATTATGAACATATACTCATAATGTTTCCAAGAAAAAAACTCAACCTTTCTATTACCAAATACTTCACTCACCTGATGAGCCATTCCTAACCTCTCTGGTGACTGTCATTTGCAATCCTGAATCACAATCTGTCCAAGTGCAATATGCCTGAGATATGTTCCAAATATATGATAATTATGCTAATATGCATATCTTATTACTGAACAAGTTTGAAGATCTGTCAAATGATAGTATGTGGACAGCTGCTTCCAGTGCCAACTTCTGCAGCATTATGAAAGCTTTCATTTGATACCATGTAATCACCTTATGGTTTACGTTATCATTATTGACATATGGCACACACTCATGACACTTCCAAGGGAAAAAATAAATCACAGATTTTGTTTTACCAAGTACCCCACTATTCATGAACCATCTGGTAACTGGGCATGTGAAATACTGAATCACAATCCGTCCAAGTGGGCAATGCCTGAGATATGTACAGAAATATAATTATGCTAATATGCATGTTTATACTTGTTCAGCAATAAAATATCTGCCAAATAGTAGTGCACATGCAGCTGGTATCAGTGACAACTTGTACTGCATTATGTAAGCTGTAATTTGATACCATAAAGTACCATGTACTTAGCCTATGGTTATAGTTACTAATATAAATTCAAAAAATACATAAACCAGAGGGTTTTGTTGGATTATTAATGTAAGTATTGACAAATGTCATATATTCATAATATTTCCAACCACAAAACTAAATTTTTGTGTTACCAAGTACCCCATTCATCTTAGGAGCCAATCTTGACCTCTCTCTCTCTCTGGTGACTGGGTCTGTGAAATAATGAATCACAATCCATCCAAGTGTACAATACCCAAGATATGTCTGGAAATATGATAATTATGCTAATATGCATATTTTATTACTGAACAAGTATAAATATCAGACTAATGTTAGTACGCACACAGCTGATATTAGTGGCACCATTACATAAGCTTGCATTTGATACTGTGAAGTGCCACGTTGTCACCTTATGATTTGAGTTATTAATATAAACTCTGAACATATGCCATACATTCATAATATTTCCAAGGGTAGCAAGTGTACATTAGCATACTATGTTAATGTGATAATCCTGCATCCGTTGCCTTATGCATGGGGACAGTGGCATAGTGTTGTCTGTTCCCTGTCCTGCAATCATGGATCTGAGATGCTTTCTCGCTTACTCACAACTTCATTTATTTATAAAGACTTTCTTGACCTGTGTGCAGACCTGGTAATATTTCAGAGCTCCATTTATCAGGCTAAGTGTACAGCTCCTGACATTTTTGCATAAATATATTTATGCAAATTACATATTGATAAGTACAAATATCTGCAAACTAGTGGCCGTCAGACACCAGGTATCACTGACAGATTTTCCAGTATTATACAAGCTTTCATTTGATATCATGAAGCTCCATGTAAACTCCTCCCTGGTCTGGTTATTACCAGAAATATTAATATAGAAGATGATGACCATAACCCACCTGTAGTGCATGGAGTACCCTGATTAAACTAAAAAAAAAAAAACTGAGAAAACACACTCAGTCAGGCACACTAGTCACCAGGAAAGTCTAAAAATCCATGAACTACCAAGGTAAAAAAACAAGTTCTTTAATGTTCCAATACACCACACAGATTTAGTGTTTTCATTCCACAAGGGAACTTCATCAGAATAACCCAGCACTAACTGATTAACAATTAAACAGTCAAACCACTTAACATAACAATACTCCATTGGTCAGTACCTAATTGATCAACTTAACAAGGTACAACAGTGAATGCAACAGTAAAGAATACAGCAGTGAAAAAAATGCAACAGTGAAAATGTTGTTGTTATACTGTGGTCAAGCTGACTATATAAGAATGTACACATAAAAATGTACATATAAAAAAGCTTCAATAACCATAGAAAATTTAAACATCCCATAACATAGCCTTATTTTAAGGCTCTTTTCTTTAAGGCTGGTAGGATGGAATAGTGTTCATTCAACCCAGGGGCTGAGCAGGCATCAAATTTTAGTTGCCACATTAACTCACAATACTCAAGGCTGGCTTCCCAGTCTCCCCTCTCTCAAAACATTTTACCTGCTCCAACACCCAAAATTTAAAAGAATAGTCCTCACATAACAAAGTATGTTTAAATAATGCATTGGTTTCTCTTTTCCTAGAGATCTCGTAGAAGTGTTCAGAAATTCTCTGTCTCAAAGTTCTTCTTGTTTTGCCAATATAAAATGCCAAATACGAGGAACAATTGGCAAGGTATACCACCCCTTTAGAATGACAAAATACCCCTTAGCTTTTAACAGCCCAAAGGGACCCACCAATAAATCTGATTCACGTTGGCTAAATAGGGGCATTGGGGGCACCTTTCGCATTTGTGTGTGCCTATCTTTACTCTGGAAGCTGAATCAACTTTACGACTTTCAAAAATATTCTTAAAATTGCCTCCCCTTCTCAAACTAAACCTCAATTTCCCAAAAACAATAACAAAAGGTACCAGTTGGAGGTGTCTGAATAACCACAAAGTAAATGTGTAGCAGCCGCAATAGGTTTAATGCATAAACGCCAAAAATCTCCAAAGCTTTTTCATCCATTAGACTTCATCAGATGCAACAACAAACCATAAATTGAAGCAGCTTTTATAGCCTCCCCTCCACATTTACTTTGAGTTAATTGAATAATTTATTAAAATAACTATCTAATTAATAACTCAATTTCTCACAGAACACATCAAGACAATTAGGCATACTAGCAAAAATGTCCCAATAAGTCTGTATTATATTGTTCATGAGGTTGGTATCTCAGTGAAAATCCATCAAAAAATAGGTGTCATTACATGGGGGTGCATCAATGTCATTACATGGGGTGCATCAGTGTCCCTCCCATCCATCGGTATGGTCGTTGGCCCAATAATACCAGAAACTCCCCCCCCCCCATTCTCAAGGGACAGAATGGGCATCTATCTCACTCCCCACTCTTGTAAAATCTTATCAGTCACGGAAATAACCAGAGCTTCAGGGTAACCACATCTAACAAAAAGTTCACCTATATCCTCTAGTTCAGATATCACTTCTTCCCTCAGTGTAGTCATGCGGGCTGCTCTGACCATCTGACCCTTGATAATGTTCCTTTTCTGGGAATAAGGACGTTCACTCAAAGTGAAAATAAGAATTAGAAAAATATTTTTTACAATACAAAGAGGAAACATATTTAGTGTACCTTAAATTTTTCCTAATTTGCACATCCAAAAAGTGAACCACTTCTTCGTCACACTGGATGTAAATTCTAAAAAAATAGTGGTGTGGTTAATAAAATCTAAAAAAGGGTTCAATCATTTCCTTGGGTCCCCTCCACACAATACAAATATCATCCAGGTAATGGAAATAACATCTAATATGCTTGTAAAAGGGGGAGGTAAATAAAAAAATGCTGCTCCCACTATAGAACTATATTAGCAAAAATGGGGGCACAGGAGGCCTCCATAGCTACCCCTCCTATCTGTTTGTAGTACGCTCCCTGGAAAAACAGAAAATTGTTCCTCAGGATGAGTTCCATATTCTCAAGAACTAACTGAAAGCCCAATAGGGAGAGAAAGTCAAAGCCCACAATCATCTCCTCAAACCAGGCTAATCCAGTGTCCTAGGGAATCACATTGAACAAGTCCTTACTATCTATTGTAAGGAAGATGTAGTCCACATTAAAATCCACTCCCT
This sequence comes from Protopterus annectens, assembly GCF_019279795.1. Lineage (NCBI taxonomy): Eukaryota > Metazoa > Chordata > Ceratodontiformes > Protopteridae > Protopterus > Protopterus annectens. The sequence continues at coordinate 663,689,985 of NC_056731.1, forward strand.
TAAACTTGTTCAAAAAAGTCCCAGGAATCTATTAAAATGTGATGAAACAACTCACAAAAGGGTTTAAATTTATCTATGTATAAGGCCAAAGGCTGTGTCTTAGAGCCGGAAGAAGAGACAATAGGTCTCAAGGGGGGAGGGGGGTTGGGCATCTTTGTGAGTTTTGGGGATCCCAAAAATGCCAGTAATCACTGTCTGGGGTACCCACAAACACTCATATAGCTGTCTAGCAATGGCACCTTGAAGCAGGCTGTCCTCCAGTATCAAATCCAAATTCTTGTAAGCCAGGTTAATCTCACTCCTAGATACCTCCTGGTATTTACCATCCCCATGGAGTATCTCTAACATTTTACCAGTGTAAATCCATTCCTCCATGAGGACAACTCCACCCCCATTATCTGGCTTCATAATCCTAATTCTACTATCCCTGATGATAAAAAAAAAAGCAATTCCCTCTCTTAATTAGATAAATTTCCACAAACAAAACGCTTCTTATTCTGGAAATTAAAACACTTCCGAATGTCCCTCTCCACTAATGCCTCAAAGCTGGCAAGAACACGGTGTTGTAGGTGGGTAAAAAGTACTCCTTCTCCTTAACTGACTATTGTGTTGGGAAATACTACTACCCCCCAAAAAAAGACATTCAAGTTAAGATTTCTGACAAAAAGTTTAGTGTTCAACACCATTTTGGCCACTGACCCAGATCTATTGGGGAAAAAAAGTAAAACCCTTTTGAAATAATTCAAAATGGGTAACAGAAGGTTCTAGCTCACTGTAGTTAAAAATATAAAAATCATTGTAAGAATAAACAGATCCATCCAACAGCTGTTATATCACCTATGTGACCCCCATTTAATACCTCCTGCCCCTGCCCCCCCGATTCCGATAATGGATCTGTCTGGCGGCTTGGGCATAGGTATAGGTAGGTGGAGTTTGGTTCTGTAACCTCAGAGACCTTCTCACCGGGCATTGGCTTAAAGGGACAGCTCTCTGTTCTTCCTGTTCAGGGAAATTACTAGTGTAATTCCCCTTTTCATTATCCAAATTATCTACTTCCCCAGATGAACCCTTCTGTAACCTATGCTCAGGACTGGGACGTGTAGGTTAAAAAAAAAGCCGAATAAGCCTTCCTTGAACAATCTGACAAATGAACCTTTAAAGAGGAGAAAGAATGGTAACTCACACAAAAACTGAAGAACCAGAGGCAGCATAGCCTTAACAGTGAACTGGTTCTTTGAATGGCACCCATATCTCTCAACTGTCCAGATTTTCGCCTCATATTTTGGTCTGTTCCTCATAAAATTTGTGGTTTTCTGGCAAACCACTGAAATGATCTGAGGACTGAAGTCACCAAATAATGACATACATTTGAGTTTCAGACTTCAAATCCACCAGAAAATGTATGGTAAAATCGTTTTCCACTTATTTATTTATTTATTTATTTCATATGTTAACTTGTAAAGTCCATCTGAGCTAAAGCTCATTTTCAGTGCAGGCCCAGCAAGAAAGAAGATCCATATGGTACACAACAAGCAAATTAGTTACACAAGTGATCAAAAATCTAATAACAAGGTAGTTATCCTCAGAGATATAGTTATTAGCATAAAATGACCAAACAATATACATTGGTTCAGTATCTTGGCAAGAAGTGGATGAATTGTGAATTGTTCTTTAATAAAAGAGAATTAAAAGGATTGACAGAAGAATAATGAAAAGAAAAAGGGAAAAAAAGTGTCAAGAGGAATAGACTTGGAAGTAAGGTTAGAGTGAAGTGAAAAGGAAATGAAGGCTAAGTACTTAGATAAGGTGTGCTGGGGAGAGGTAGAAAGGAGGTGATATCAGATGGGTAAGTGTTAAAGGATGGGAAGGGACATGTTTTTAGAACTGGAAAGTTGTGAGAGTGTAGTGATCAATTAAACAGAGTAGTTAGATACAATGTCATACATACTGCAGGCAAGATGTCTTGTTTTAATTTCATTTCTGACAGGTGGTGGGATGGTGCTCCACAGTTTTGTGATATGGACACTAAAAGAGGAGTCACCATGTAGAAATATTACATTTGTCTACTTGTAGGAAGTTCTAAGCTTGTGGCCTAATGTTTTTTTAATCTGACGAACTGCAGGGCATAGCACAGGCTTTTATAGTTTTTTGTGAATGATTTTTAATTGTTAAAGCATCACGTAATTTTACACTTCTAACCACTGTATTTTTGGAGGGCTTTGTGATGTGGCTATTGTTTGCTATACTTGCTGCAGATGCTTCAACTTTATTGTAAGTGGATTCAAGTTTGTTAAGTCTGGTCTTTGGAATGAATGTAAGAATGGTGAAGGTGTAGAGCAGACTTGGTAGCAGAAGAGTTTGAGTTGTTTTTATTCTCGCTAGGTCTGTTAAGTATTATGCAAATCTGTAGCATATGCCTAACTTTTTCTGTGTTTTTGAAGTTACACATTCAGTGTGTTTGTCAAATTGGAATTTATCAATAATAACTCCAAGAAGCTTTGCTTAAGTGACTTGTTCAATTAGTGTACAGCTGATAGACCTGATATTAATGTCACCTGAACTGAAAAAATAGTAGTTTGTCTTCCTGATTTATGTGTTGCAGTTGTTGTAAGGAATTAACGGACAGAATTGTTGAAGATTCATCAGCATATCATGTATGTACTGCAGTATACATATACATATCATTAATGAGAGTGCTGAATAGAAGTGGTTATAATATAGATCCTGTTGGACTCCAATGAAGTGGGTCGAGCACCTGAGAAGGTTTGTGACTATTTGACTGTTTGGTATCTGTCTCAGAGGGAGTGTATGAATCTAAGTGTTTTGGGATAAATTTCCATTCCAGTTGATCTTTGACAGGCTAAAGTAAGAGATATAGTATCAAAAGGTTGAGAGGTCCATGAATATGGCTGTAGTGTGTTAGAATTGTTTTTGGAATATATAACAGTCTGTGAAGGATAGCAACACAGTTTCCATGCTATATCCGGGTCTAAAACAATGCTGGATGAAGTATAGTAGGCTATTGTTGGCTAAGTGTTGTAGTAACTAGTTATGGATGAAGTATAGTAGGCTGTTGTTGGTTAAGTGCTGTAGTATTTGGTTACAGACACATTTCTCAAGTAGGTGTGATAAGGGTGATAGTATGGCTATAAGTCTAAAACTGGAGGTGCTTGTGTGACACTCACCTTTATGAATTGGTGAAATGCAAGATTGTTTCCAGATATTATGAACATTGAGTTCTGAAATGGTTCTGTTGATAAGTATTGCAAATGGGTAGGCAAAACTGTCAGCTGCAATTTGTAGGTAAGCAGCAGGGAGACCTGGGGCTAGGAAGCTTATCTTTACTTGATACAGAAACTTGTTAATATTTGATACATTAGTATGTATCTGGAATGTGTCTGTTGAGGACCAGTGGGGTACTTGACACAATCAAGTGTGCATTATTGGGAGATGCGTGTCGCAGAGTCAAGAAACTGTTTGCTGAAAGCAGTTGCTATATGGGCATCTGTGACTTGAGAGAGGATTTTGTGCTGTTGTTTTTACCAAGTTGCGGGACTTAAAAGTGAAACTAGTATTATTTGGGATTGCAGTTGTGACTTTTAAGAAGTTGGTAGAAGTAGAATTGTTTTATATTTTTATGGCGGTTTTGACTCAGATTCAGAGTTTGTAGATTAAACTTGCCTGGAGTGTTCTGTGTGGTATATTTTCTATCTCCAAGCTTTATTCCAGTTTGTCATAAGTTGTTTGATGGGTGCTATCAATCAAAGGTGAGGTATTTTCTTTGACTTTTTTGCCGGATTGAGGTGAAGAGTTTTGCAGTGTGAGGAATGTGGTTTCTTCAAAAGTGTTGGGCAGCTTCATCTAGAAGGAGATTTTTTAGTGGATGCCAGATTTGTTGTTGTAATAGCTTATTTAATAAGTTAGGGCTGAAATGTTTATTTTGGCATACCCATTTAAAGGTAATGTTTTTCTAATTTTTTTTTTTTTTTGTTTTGTTTTTGCCGTATGACAAAAATGGGGTTATGGTCACTGAGGGAATCAGGCAGAGTGCTGGAGGACAGAGTTGTAGACATAGTGGTTGTGATTATCCTTTTAATTATAAATTCTTTCCCAATGGTTGTATCTAGTCTGGTAATATTGGTGATCAATTAAGTAAAGCCAAAGGCCGGCCACGGTGGTGCAGTGGTTAGCGTTGCTACCTCACAACAAGAGGTTCTCCGGTTCGATCCTTGGCTGGGATGCCTTCTGTGCGGAGTCTGCATGTCCTCCCTCTGGTTGCGTTGGTTTCCTCCGGGTGCTCTGGTTTCCTACCACATCCCAATGGCATGCTGTATGTGGATTGGACACTCTAACTTGGCCCTACGTGTGAGTGTGTGCATGTGTGTGCCTTCTGTGGAAGGTTGGGCATCGGGCTGGCAACTCGACACCGTAAAACTCCACTGCCAATCATGAGCAGACAGTGATCTGCTGTAGCGACCCCTAACTGGGAAAAAGCCAGAAGAAGAATTAAGAAAAGCCAAAAAGGTTAATATTAGGAGCAAGAAGTGTTTTAAGTTTTGGTTTGGCCAGTCTATATCAGTATCTTCTAGTACAACAGTATTTTGCTTAATGATTAGTGAGATCCAGGATAGCTTATCCTCTAGTATATTAGCTGTAGTGGGTAGTGGTTGGGGAGGAATGAATACAGTGACTAAAGTAAATGGAGTGTGTTTAATTTATGTGCATGCTGACAGACAGGATCTCTGCATTCTGAAATGGTGGAGTCTGTGTGGAAGAAATAGTTACATATAGTTGGTGAAAGAACAGGATAAACATACTTCCTACTATGTTAATGTTTTATTTTTTTGTTTGTTTTTATGCATATATGATTTCCTAGTAACGTTGTTTAGCCACCTTCAAGATCTACTGCAAGTTTTCAGGAAAAAAGTGCCCAAAAGGTATCAAGATTCTATCATGCAAGCAGTCAATGGAAGAGTTTTCAGAATTGGGTGCATCAAAAGACCCTCCTGAGTGAGTAAATCTGGTCTAGTGAGAAGTCTGTGGTAACTGCCCTTAGAGTCGGCTTCTGAAGATGGGAGAACCATTACTGCCTAAGCCAAAAGTTGGTCACCACCACAATTTTTGGAGATCTCTTCCAGATCTTTAGAAAAACTTCAGATGATAGTGGAAAGGCACAGAGGAACATACATACAGTGCAATGAAAAAGTATTTGCCCCTTCCTGATTTCTTATTTTTTTGCATGTTTGTCACACTGTTTCAGATCATCAAACAAATTTAAATATTTGACAAATAGTAGACAAAGATAACACAAGTAAACACAAAATGCAGTTTTTAAGTGATGATTTTATTTATTAAGGAAAAAAACTACCCAAACCTACATGGCCCTATATGAAAAAGTAACTGCCCCCCCCTTTTTTAAATCATGAAGTAACTGAGGTTAATCACATTTTTGGGAAAGCTGAATTCAATTTCACTAGCCACGCCCAGGCCTGATTACTGCCAGACCTGCTGAATCAGGAAATAACTTAAATAGAACCTGTCAAAGTGAAGTAGGCCAAAAGATCACAAAAAGGACGACATCATGCCACGATTTAAAGAAATTCCGCAACAGATGAGAAACAAATTGACATCTATCAGACTGGAAAAGGTTACAAAGCCATTTCTAAAGCTTTGGGACTCCAGTGCACCACAGTGAGAGCCATTATCCACAAATAAAGAAAACATGGAACAGTGGTGAACCTTCCCAGGAGTGGCCAGCCTACAAAAATTACCCCAAGAGCACAGTGACAACTCATCCAAGAGGTCACAAAAGAACCCAGAACAACATCTAAAGAACTGCAGGCCTCACTTGCCTCAGTTAAGGTCAGTGTTCATGACTCAACCATAAGAAACAGACTGGGCAAAAATGGCATGCATGGCAGAGTTACAAGGTGAAAAACACTGCTGACCAAAAGAACATAAAGGGCTGTCTCACTTTTGCCAAAGAACATCCTGATGATCCCGAAGACTTTTGGGGAAATAATCTGTGTTCTGACAAAACAAAAGTTGAACTTTTTGGGAGGTGTGCGCCCCGTTACATCTGGTGTAAAAGTAACACAATATTTCAGAAAAAGAACATCATGCCAACAGTCAAACATGGTGGTGGTAGTGTGATGGTCTGGGGCTGCTTTGCTGCTTCTGGACCTGGATGATTTGCTGTGATTGATGGAACCATGAATTTTGCTCTCTACCAAAAAATCCTGAAGGAGAATGTCCGGCCATCAGTTCATGACCTCAAGCTGAAGCACACTTGGGTTCTGCAGCAGGACAATGATCCAAAACACACCAGCAAGTCCACCTTGGAATGGCTTAAAAAAAAACAAAATTAAGGTTTTGGAGTGGCCTAGTCAAACTCCGGACCTGAATCCAATTAAGATGCTGTGGCATGACCTTAAAAAGGCAGTTCATGCTTGGAAACCCTCCAATATGGCTGAATTAAAACAATTCTGCAAAGAAGAGTGGGCCAAAATTCCTCAACAGCGACGTGAAAGACTCACTGCCAGTTATCGCAAACACTTGGTTGCAGTTGTTGCTGCTAAGGGTGGCACAACCAGTTATTAGGTTTAGGGGCAATTACCTTTTCAGAGAGCCATGTAGGTTTGCATAGTTTTTCTTCCTTAATAAATAAAATCATAACTTAAAAACTGGATTTTGTGTATACCTGGGTTATCTTTGTCTAATATTTACATTTGTTTGATGATCTGAAACATTTAAGTGTGAGAAACATGCAAACAAATAAGAAATCAGGAAGGGGGCAAATACTTTTTCATTGCACTGTATCCATGGGAATGAAAAGGCATCTTTGCTTGGAATTAGAGTAGAATCTCTTTAGTTGTCTATTTTAAAAACAGGCAAACAAATCTGCTTGAGATATTCCCCTTAGATGGATTAATTCCTGGAAGACCCTAGAGTGAAGTTTCCATTTAGGAGAGTCTGTTCTGGTCCTACTTAGCTTGTCTGCTACTATGTTTTGCACTGACAGAATTTATGTAGCCTGAAGTGTCAAACTGAGCTGAGTGGCTGCCTCCTAAGCTATCATACCAAGTTTGAAAAGGGAATAACACCTGTTAGGATGCATAAACAATCTGGGCTATCACTGTGACCTCGTCTATGAAATCTTGCGGGGGTCCTGGAAACCAGACATGACTTGTGGCTTTCAAAGTACTTATTACAGCCAACATTTCTTTAGCATTTATGTGTTTTTGTCAGTTTGTTTGCTTCACATAACTTGCATCGTCACTCCTTTTGAAACCACACCTCAAGCCAGGTCTGAAGGATTTGTTGTAATAGACTAAAGAGGAGATAGAAGTAAGAATGGAAGACACGGATTCTGAGAGAACTATGCACCCGCTATAGAGACTCCCTCCTTACAAACCCAGGAACAGGCATCTGAAAAGATAAAGGGTTTAGGCACTGAGTCCAGATTGAACTGAGGTATCAATGAACTTTACTCATGTGAAGTCTAGCTAGGGGAATCATGAATCATGGAAACCATGCATCCCAAAATCCTGAGAAATTGCCTGGCAGATGCTTGGATTTGCATGGAAAAACTCAGGATGAATTCCTGGAACACTTCTAATTTGTATGGAGGAAAAAACACTCTTCCTAAGGCAGAATCTAAAAGACATCACAAGAAAACAATTCTGTGAGATGGAATGGGAGAAGATATCTATAAGTTCACTTGAAATCTCAAAATAGAATATTCTGAACACTTTCTAAGGCCTCCTAGCAACTGGAAAAAGAGTATGCAAATATTAGGCAAGTGTCCATATATGGGAAAAATATGTGAATGTCTATGAATACCCTGGAAGCCATAAAGTCTGAAGTGCTTGCCAATGGAAATGTGAGGCAAGCATCTTTTAAATGTAGCTGTACCATGAAAGTTAGTAAAGGAAACAGGGGATGCAGGATCTAGAGGGGCAACATTTTAAACTGTGGAACACTCTGGATATGTTACAAAGGGATTGAGAACAGAGAGGATAACTGCAGGCCTCCAAATTCCATCTATCTTTGCTACCAGAAAAATCCATGAATAAAATTATTTGCAGTACTGATCTGCAGGAACTGGTTCTATGACTCCCTGAGATAATATCAGTCTCAGAACAGGAGGAAACAGAGAAACTTGTTTACTGGGCAACTTGTTTATTGGAAACAAGGGAGGGAATCCCTACTGACAAGTGTACCCTGTTGAATGATATTCAGAAAACCAATTATCTGCAACAATGGACAGATGAAGAAGGAAAACGAGATGCTGCCGGGGAGGACCTAAAATTGTTGACGGTTATTCGGACTTTTTGGGCTGTTCTTAGCTTTGAAGGGCTTTTCCTTTGCTTTTGGAACCTTAATGATATTATTTTTTTTAAATCCTGTTTGCCCTCTCCTCAAACATCTTAAGCAACTCAGCTTCAGAAGGTCCTAGCAGAACTTCGTTGTCCAGAGAAGAATTTAAAATCTCAGTTTTAACATCTTCAGGAAGATTTTGAGATTGTAACAAAGCAAATATTCTTGTGACTGACACAGAAGTAGCAGCCCAGGACAAAGTATCTTCTGCATCATAAGAACACTTTAAGGCATGTTTAATTATATGAGAAGTGGGTAGTAAAAGGCAATCAAAAACTTTTTCACCTCAGAAGAGGAATGGTTACCAATTAACTTTTGAATGTTCTCAAAATACAGAAGTAAAAACTAGTTGTACCTAGCAGTTTAAAATTCTTACTCAAACTGGTAAAAGTACACACTTTCTTCCTTAATTTGTCAAAAGCATTCACATCCTTGTCAGTGGAATAGGGTTAACATTAGCAATTTGTCTAGGAGAAGCGGTTTTTGATTTGGAAATCTCTGTAGGATCTGGTTCAGGTTTCTTAGGAGAAGGTGGTTGACTATCAGGTAAACTGCATCTGTGATAACATTGTCTAAAGTAGATCAAACAGGAGGAATTTTGTTGATTGGGGAATGAAAACAATCATAATACATTTGCTAAGCAATGGGGAGATAAATAAAAAACCTCTTTTGTTTCAGAAAAAAAGTTTCAGGAAAAAAATAGTATTCTGGAGGGAAATCTGAAGCAACCCTATCCTCAGAATCAGAAACTTCATGTTGAGAAGAAAACCCTGAAACACAACATTCACCCTCCAAATATATTCTGATTGAATTTCAGAGTAAAAAAATCGATGAAACGATTTTTCTTTTCCTCATAGCAAAAGAAATGGGAGCAGAAAAACAGAAATTAACTACCAAGCAAATCATCCCAGTCAGTGGAAATTGAAAAAGCCACTTTTTTTTATCTTTTCTTTACATGCAAGATTCCTTGGAAAAGGACCAACTCAAGGCAGGCATAATCTCCCAGGAACTAGGCTTATTGTACTAGGTTTAGGTGAAACATCTACCCCTTCCCCCAAGTCTAAAAAGAGGGGTTCCCCCTGTCCATTGAAGGTATCCCTACAGCTGCAGAGAACATCTCTATCCACCTACCCTTAGTGGCTGTATGTGTTATATCACAAGGACTCTAGTACAGTGGATGGAGGAGGGGACACAGGAGATGCTGGAGTTGGAGATTATAAGGAGGAAGATTTCAGTACCGGGAAAGCATTCAAAATCCCTTGAGAAAAGGATTTTTCAGTCTGAGGAAGACTCCTGAGTACGAGACACATGTTTTCATTTGCAGTTTCGCTAGAGATTAAGGCCTAACCTGGGCTGGGATGGAAAGGCCAATGTAGGTCTAGGCTCCAGATTGGATGTCAGCAAACCTCACTGGAAGGGGCAGGAGAAGTACTAGGAGGAACATTAAAAGAAGCAAGTCAAGATTCCCCTTACTGTCCAAACCAGACATCTGTGAAACCTCTGCAAACATGCTGTAGGAACCCTCCCTAGTGGCTTCTAGATCAGTACCCACCAAAGGAGGAGGACCTAATACAGTAAGTACCTCTGAGCCTTCATCATCCTCAAGAGGGATGTCTGAGATCAGAGGTGCAGCTGAAGATTCAGGCCTTGCCTTTTTTCTCCTTTTTCTTCAGGGACTCACCTGACAGACCTGCAGTACCTTCCATACCTAGCTCTAGTCACTTTAGTCTCTGGTTTTCAAGATATATCTTAAGGGTGGACAGACGACTGCAAAGAGTTTTATGGATGAATGCCTGACAGATGGCACATGCCTTGTAATCGCGATCAGACCCTAGTCAAAAAAGACACTGGTCATGGTTGTCTTTGTGTGGAATCTATCTTCCACAGTGGCACTTGCTCTTCTTGGATAACATTAACCTCTAGCAAGCATGCTGTATCAAAGTGTAAAAAGGTTTTCCCCAAAGGGGCACTTATCTGAATTGGAGAAACTTTCACGATCAGATGAATGGCTGGAAGCTGTCATTCAGACTGTCGGCAGAAATCGTCTGAGGATGGCACGGGCAGACATCACTTTTATTGCCAAAGCTCTATGTGCAATGTCGCACGTACCTTGCAGTCGCTTAAGTCTTTGGTAAACTGGCCAGACATTTGGGTTGCCTGTTACGAATACGGCAACATGGGAATAAAAGGATATGTTTAAGTTACCTGTGAACATCCATGTACTGCAGTAGGTAATTTCCAAGATTGGTACAGTTAGGGAAGAATATTGAAAATGTGATTGAATTACGCTAGATTCAGTGATAAATGTTAGTATAAAGGAAGGATTAGTCTTCATAGACACCAGCTATTTATGGGAATATAAAAAAGTGTATGTACATGAAAGGCCTACAACTCTAAAACCCTTCTGACTGAAGTGACTACAACCAATAAGAGTTGCTGAAATTTCAAATCTGCTGAGGAAACTGGTTCAAAGGAAGAGTGCTTTAGCTTCTCCAGCACTAAGGGCAGGTCCCAAGGGAGATGAGAGATTTCAAGTGAAAATGTAGTAGAAACACACCTTTTGGGTTTTGATGACCTTTAATGAAGCTAAGGAGTTAGAATTTACACCTTGATGAAATATGATAAAGCTGCCAGGTGTACTTTACAGAAGAGGCACTCACACCTGAATCAAAAGTCTGAGATAAATATTGCAAAACACTAGAATGTGGAGTTGTGGCAATATCTTAGGCAGAGAAACAAAACACTAGAAAGTGGAGATGTAGCAGCATCTCAAGTAGATAAACAAGTCTGTTTATTATATCACACCTTCCTGGTTACAGGTCTCTTAGCAGAGGTCAAGGCATGGGTCACCCTGTTTCTTTATGAAGGATCCTTGGTCACCACAGAAACTGATGAAACCATGTGTTCAGTTGAAGTGAGTTAATATCTAGATGAGGTTTGCCACATGGATAAGACAGAAGGGTCTTGATCGGCTTCAGGTGGAGAAGTCTATCCAAGAGTTGAGGCTAAAATTGGTGGAATCAGACATGCTGGGGCTAAAACCGATTATAATTTCTTTGTGGTTTTGCAACTCTTGTCTTTCTTGAGGAATGTTAAGACAGATACATCAAAAACATTTTCCTTGAAAGTGGAAGAAAGTAAGTGTCCAAGACAACTGAAAATACGCACAATCCTTCTGGCTTAAAAGCCTTGATTTTATAAAAGTCCAACATGTTCTTAATATATGATGGTTGTTTAATGACAGACTCTTAAATATTAAAGCAATAAACAGATACTCTTAGAGCCACTCATTGGCACTGCTGATCCCTTTATCTCTTTAAACAGCATTTGGTTTTCGAATGTCATCATGTGATTTTAGTATGTGGCCATGGGAAGGATTGCATGCTTCAAAATCAGACCAAGTCTCCATGCTTATTTTGTAAACAGATGAAAGTACTTACGGATTTATTTAAGTCTATGAATCTTCTCTGTCTTCTTGAATCCCAATTTTCTTCCACTTCCTTGGAAAGAATTGTTTCACTTTATATGCAGCTACACTTTCATTTGAGAAGTGTTTGAATTCATCTTTTCCTTCCTCATTTCTGAGATTAGGGGAAACTGGGGAAGGGGTATAGCAGTCCCAAGGACCTCTTCTGGAAGAGTGCACCCCTGGGTCATTCATTTGAGAAAAGAATAACTAAAATATTTTTCTATTTAGAGTCAGATAGAAATGCAAACAGGTCAAAGCAGGGCTTTCCCTAGTGATGGAACAGAGTCCATACCATCATCTGCTTAAGAGGGCTAGTCATGGAAGTGACTGAGTCGGTCTGCTAGCCTGCTGGGTTGACCTGGGATATGAAAAGCAATAAGATGACAAATGGAAGAAAATGCCCATTCCTGTACATTCATGCCCTCACAGTAAAGGAAAGGTGAGATTTCTCCCTTGCTTATACATCAAACTGACATATCACCAGAGTGGATTGCAACTGCACCAAAGGAGACATATGCTGAAACACTTGTAAGGTAAGAAGGATGGCCATTATTTCCAGAATGTTGAAGTACAGACTGGTGTCTTGGGATGCTCATGACATACGTCCCAAATAGTACCACCCTCATCTGAGCGTAGATTTGTCCATGGTCACTGTCAACCTGAGACTGGTGCCTGGAAGGGTCATCTAGACAGGTAAGTGATGTTCCCTGTACTTTATGGGCTATCCTGACTGGACCCACCTAAATGGTTTGCAAGTTGATCCCATTGTACTTTAACAGCCACCTGCCAAACCCTCATGAATTATCCAGAACAAAGCATCATGAAGGTCATGGATACCAGGAATCCCAGTGTTTAAAGGCAGAGAGCTGCATAGGTCATATTGCTCTGCGTTATTTTCAGAGCTGTGCTGTGAGAAGACCAATCTTGTCCATATGCAGAAGAAATCTGCAGGCCAGATCATTCACAGTGCAGCCTATGAAGATAATTGACTGAGTGGACACCAACTTACATGTCAAGTTTCATTTTTATTTCCAAGGAATGGAAAAGGTCTAGCAGTCAGTGACAGAAAGTACTCAGATTTTGCACTATGGAGGACTGAAAGAAGTCAGCCGTCCAGATAAGGGAAGACCCTGAAACCTTTAGTCGATGAGTTGCCACAGCTGCAGGTAGGCGCTTTATGAACACCTTTGGGGTAGTAAGATCAAATGGTATTGCCATGAATTGAAAATGACTAGCTTTTATTAGGAAGGAAAGTACAGCTGTGTTAGGAAATAACAGTATGTGTAGATAATCAAGTATACTTACTGTTGCAGTTACCATATGCAGGACATCCTGCTGCAGGTAGCCTGATATTTGGCCTGACGTCCAAAGCCATACCTTTTCCAGAGGCTTTGTCTAACTTACTGTCAGTGTCATGTAAACATAACAGTGATATAAGAGGGATTTGGCAAATCATTTAGAAATGCATTGCTAAATTAGAGTTTTAGGTTGTGAAGAACAGGTCTATAAGTGATAACTATGTTTGGTCTCTTTTCTACATAAAACAAAATGGGTCAGAAAGTTTCAAAAATAACAGTAGCCAAATAGCTTTATAATTGAATCAATTTTTTTTATACAACACACAAAAAGCACCTTCCACTTACTCCTTTTTCAAAAATGCTCTCAGTGATGTATCTATGCATCAGCTTCCTGGCCTTCTCACCACACCTCTGCAAACCACTTTATGCTGAATGTAATATCGGATCAAGAGCTTCCTTTGGAGTTACTTAAAAGGGTATGTTCTCAGAAGAGAGACCACTCAGTAACGCTAGCTTAAAATTGTGTCCTGCTGTTACTAAGGTTAGACATCTTCTTAGCAGATATGAAAGCTATGCCTTTACCGTGATCGCAGACATGGAACAGCAATCCATCTTTGACAACATTCCCACCCACCTTACCCGCAATTCCATCCTCTGTAAATGAAGTTTCTGGTGTATTTTTAAAGTCTTGCACTTCACATGACTAAACTAATTTCTGGAGAGGCAAGGCAGCATAGTATATGAAGGAATGCTGGGAGCATTCTCTACTAAACAGTCATAATAGCTGATGGCTTTATTCCCAGTGTTACAGAATGTGGACCTGTTTTTCCATGTCAGTGACAAAAGATTATTAGAAAACATTTTGGCTGAGATTAAATGACCAAATACAGAACTGATAATTATTTTTTAATGCAAAGGGTAGACTTTCTTTACCACTTCCACCCCCACACAGTTGTATCTTTAGAAGGTCAAAATGTTTTTTGTTTTTTGTTTGAAAAAATACCATTCTAACAGTTTCCCTAAGCAATCTTTACTGACACATTGTATTGCTAGTAAAATATATTTAAAAATTGCAGTGGATTCATAGTCCTAGCATCCAAGGAATTATACAAATTTCCCCATTAATTATGATAATCCTTTCTGAACCGAAAAGCATTGTTTCTTTCTTTTTTTTTTTTTTTGACAGGTGTGGCTGTAAGGGAAACTGTGCAACTGTGTAAACATGTTTACATGAACCCATGATCACCAAATGTACTTCGTATAATCAAATAGAAAAAGCATTCCCTGTCTTTTATAAGTATAATTTTTAGAGGGGTACATGACGCTGATTGTGTGATATAGTACACAATCACAGTAAACTGTAGTGTAGCACATATTCTCCTTTATAGTGAGCACTCTTGCTGTTTTCTGACCAAAATCAGCTGACCCAATGGACATACTCTGCTGTCTAATTATAGCAACAATGCTAAGTACAGCTGCTTTGACTGACTAAATTAAATGTATCCATTACACTAATTACATCCAATATGCTCTAGAAATCCTCTAGCATTTGTAAATGCCGTCCTACAGTTAGTGATGAGCTGGCAGAATAAAGCAGACTGGTCATTCAGTAAAAAGGGAGACAGACAGTTTGGATCACAAGATAAACAAAGTATATAGATTCAAGAGACACTAATGCTTCCCGCCTGAACAAGTAGGAAATACTTGCGGTGTTCAAAAATATTTTAAAAATGGCATAAAAGCTGCAGAAGGAAAGTACCCTCAGTTCACTCGCATGCCACTTTAATGATTTACACAGAGCCTCAATAGTACATTCTAAGTATTCCCAAATGTACATTTTGTCTGCAACTGTTCAAAAATAGTGTTTCCATATTTAATCTCATTTATTTATCAATTTTCTGTTTAGACACACACACACCTTAAATGTGTTTATTTGGTACATAAATGCACCAGTCCAGCTCTATATGGAATATAAATGGGGATCTGCTGTTATTTACTTAACTTGTGCAGAAGGATGAGGAAAAATGGTTTGTACTGAATGGTCCTTGAAACACCTTCCCTAACCCTACAGTACACTGTAATTCATTTATCTAGCAACACACTTGCATATTTCCCTAGTCCATTTTCTGTATTTCTTTACTGTGATTTTATTGCACTAGGACAGAGTAACTGGGCACTTTATCATCTGAATAGGAGACGTTTTATAAAGGAATCACAAGTTTTTGGAAATAGGCCGGCACTGAGTACCTTCCTCTATACTTTTGAGGTGCGTTGTTCCTTTCATAAAAATAATTTAGAAGTTTATTGCTATATTTGAAAGGTTTACTTTTAATCCCGTTCAATTCTCAGCTGGAACACCTTCTGTGTGGAGTCTGCATGTCCTCCCCGCGGTCGAATGGCGTTTGAAAGACATACATAGAATGAGCGTGCCTTCGTTGAAGGTTGGGCGTCGAGGCGGCACCGTAAAAATCTACTGCCAATCATTAGCTGACCGGAGTTCTGCTGTGGCGACCCCTAACTGGGAAAAGCTGAAAGAACAACTTTTTATCTGCGTATTTTGTATGGGATTCATTGTTGTCATACCAAGTTACCATGAAGAGCATTAAAAAATCCCTAATAATGACTTGACATAGCACTAAAAAAAACTAGCAGTGCAGTAAATTATAACCCAAAACCATATATACCTGCTGTGAGATCACATCAATACCCAAGAAAGGAATACCACAACAGTAAACATACCCCGGGATTCATGAAGCTCGGCGCAAGGCCGGCGTTAGGCTTGCACCGACTGTGCAGCGTGAAGATGGCACAGTAGCGCCAAATGCATATTAATGAAGGCGCTGCTGCCACAGCCACATGCATAGGAAAGGAGCGTGAGTGCATAGGGCATGTTGAAGTGCCGCACGGAGGCGTGGAAATGTCAGCTGTTGACGTGCAACCTAAAATGCTTGCATATAACAATTTGCAAGCAATAGTAATCACATCTGTCAGTGTTCATGGATACTGAAACGTATGCAAAGCATGCAAGACAGTTCCTGCGAACACAAAATGAAGAAGCAAACATAAATGCACGGTAGGGAATAACGGGTCCTTATCCCGCAAACAAATGACATTGAAAACCGTGTGCCCGTAGTCCAATGCAGTGTAGATAGTTATACCAAGTGGAAGTGAAACGCATCATATGTTAGCGCGCTGCCAATAGGTACGTCCAGCCCAATGGTCAGGGTCACCAGCTGACCCATACTGTGAGGGAGGGTACACAGCCGGGCAGATGTGTCCATAACAAAAAACACGATAAATGTAAATATCTAGCGACCGTATGACCGAATTATATCCCACAACGCATGTAATAGTCACATACAATAGGTATGTCCTTATTTCACATACCAAATTTTATTTATTTTATTTTTATTTTACATTTGTTGACCGGGATAGTCCGACTGGATACATGTCCATTTTCAGCGGAGGCCCGGGGAGAAAAGCTCCAACAGAGTTACAATGACAAATTGTTACAAAAAATAGTATTTAAGATGAACAAAAATGAGGAAGAGAGAAAAAAAGAAAAAAAAAACAATTTACATATTATTATAAAACTACCATGCTCTATCAAATGCAGAATACTACTATTCATTAGATTATTCATTAATAACATGCTAGCAGAGTCATTAGGATGTATTATAGCTTAGAGTTTGGCAACATACATAGTTCTTATAACCCTTGCTAGGTTGTTCTTTCTGGGAATGGATAACACGAAGAACTAGTATGGGCTTGGTTTTGGTTTTAGTTTACAGCAAGGAGCTAGTCTGGGTTTGTGCAAGGACAAAGCCAATGTGACTTAAAGTGGAGTTTTAGACTCTTTTTGAATTGAACTAGTGAAGTTATAAGCATGAGGTTGTTGGGGAGGGAGTTCCATATTTTTCCAGTGGTATTGGCAAACAGTGCGTCGCCACCTAGGTTGTAAGATTTAGTTGTTTGGACAAGGAGTCTATTTGCTGAGCGAAGGCAACTTAGATTAGAGTAAGGAGTCATTAAATTTTTTAGAGCAGGGGTATTCTCAGGTTGTTTAAGGATTTTGAATGCCTCTATGAGTTGGTACTGCTGGAGAAGGCATGGGAATTCTATCCATCCAAGTTTTTTCAGGTTAATACAATGGTGCGTTCTGTAGGGTAAGCCAGTTACGAATCTGGCAATATGATTGTAACAAGATGAGAGCTTATTTAGGTCAGATTTGTTAGGGTTAGTAAGCACAGGAGAGGCATATAGTAGGGTAGAGAGAAGGTGTGAGCGGGCAGTGGCTGCCCTGGCAGTTGGAGTAAGGAAGGTTTTTATCCTGTATAAGGTCCCAAGTTTCTTGTTTACTGACTTAATGGTTTGGTTGATATGCATGTCAAATCTGAGTTTATATATATGTGATAGGAAATAGAATAAGCATGTAAACGAAATAGAAGGAGCATATAAACTGCTACAACAATAAGGCAACATGTAGGCTGAAAGGGACAGTATTATCTGTAGCGTTGACTGTGGGTACGTGTTGTCCAGTACAATCGGATATGTGTCCGGAATATATCCCATCCTGGACATAGGAAAAAGTGGCATCCTACCAATGATTAGAACAGTCAGCCAAAATCCGCACATCTGCGGTCCAAGCCGAACTTGTCAGGGTGTGTCACAGTTGAACGGGTATTACCTAGGTATACCAACCATGTCATGAAAGTTAAGTATGGGCGTGTACCTATGTGCGTGAGGTATAGCATGTGGAAAGTCAAACATGGCAGGGTAGTCCACACAACCATACAAGTACCTGACATATGTAGGGTATGCAATGTGTTACCTTGACCGTGTCATGGGCCATCAACATAATCAGTGATGGATGGAGTGTCAGGAATATATGTGTGGGGGGGGTGGGTAATGGTATAATCCTCAAAGGCGACACTGTGTCGTATGCAGAATAGGTGAACCGTAGGTGTATGAGGGAGCAGTGGGTGAAGCAGAAAGAAACACAAAAACATGAATACACATCTGCAATACAACCAGACAGGCCATACTGTAGAACACAATCCCACAAACATATGAATATTAAAATGTGCGATACAAATGTACAGACATGTCACCGGCACATACCCACAGATTGGTCCTGATGGATCTGGCCATATCAAATGCAACACACCTGGATGCATAATGGACTACCCAGCATCCCCTCCACAGCACACAACCCGCCGCCATACCTGAACGTCCACCAAATCCAGCCATACTTGGCCTACTAGTTTGGTGCAGCCACATCTACACATAGTGACCACTACGCATATGTAGTAGGTAGTGTCACCCTAGGCAATTTCAGGATTGCAAACTATGTACCCCTTGCATGTAAAACCACCAGCACATTTTCGTAACGCAAGAAGAATGTTCGGTATCGGTCTTGTTAGATTTTTGGATATCCCTCATGGGATAAGTAACCTGTGTAAACATTAGAATGGGTATCAAGACACGATGTCCAGTCCTGTAGACATCTGGACACAAGTTGGAATGTGCAGTAGTGGTGCACGAGACTGTCCAGCCCTAGATGGTCATGCAGAACCTACTACCCAGGATCAAACACCTGCCCGTGACGCACGTGTCCCGAGACGAATAAGCGAGAGAATATATTGCACACATTCGCATAGTGGCACATGGTATAAGGGTGATGAAGGCACTGACGTAAACAGGATACCCCCCGATCCACTGTGTGAGGGACAATTAATGTGTGTGTAGGTGTGACCTGACCAACAATGATACAATGCCAAATGTCCTGTGATTGTAGGAAATAACTATGTACCATACTGCATGTAACAGTTGCCTAAAGCGGTCACGTCAGGATAGAATAAACGTAATTCATACAAGAAACAGGCAAACAACAAAAGTGCTAAAGGTATAGGCTCACAGCTAGGAAACAAATGAATGTTCTAAACCTGCACTGACCATGGCTATAGGTTGGCCCAAACAATCTGGTGTCCCCAGTAGTGTTACCATTTGTCCCACTTTGTGAGGGACAGTCCCTCTTTGGACAGTTGTGTCCTGACAAAAAATATTAAAAATGGCAAATAGCTGCTCTATTTATTGACCTTTCCAAAGCCTTTGATATGGTCAATCACAACCTACTTATTAATGTGCTAAAAACCCAATCTCTTGACCCACAAGCAATCCTTTGGTTCAAATCTTATCTGGAAAATAGACAACAAGCAGTACTCTGGGACAATAATCTAGCCACACACCTCCCAGTGAGCACTGGAGTTCCTCAAGGTTCTATCCTAGGCCCTCTTCTTTTCTCCATCTTTATTAATGATCTCCATACTGTTTTTCCCCAATCCACCTGTATACAATACGCTGATGACTCTACTCTTATCTGTACTGCCAAGTCTTCTTCCTCTCTCCACACCCTTACACAAAATGTATTTAACACAGTTGAAAAATGGTTCACCCAACGCTGCCTTCTTAACCCCAAGAAAACTAAGCTACTACTCTTTACTCCCACCATACAATCTCCTCAGTTCCACTTCACTATTACCTCTGACAATGGAACCTGCATTTTCCCTGATTCTACTGCTCAACTACTTGGTATAACTATTGACCATAACCTCAGCTTCGATGCCCATGTTAATAATATTATAAAAACTGTTGATAAAAAATTAGGCTCCCTGTATAGAATAAAACCCTTCCTTACACCACTAGCTAAGAAATCCATTGCCCAGACTCATCTTACTTCCACCCTATTCTATGCATCTACCATTTACACCAATCTATCAAAGCATAATCTCACCAAACTTGAAACTAGCTACAATAACATAACCAGATTTGCCACTGGCTCTATGTACAGAACCCATCACTGCCTCAACCTTAAACAACTCAAATGGTTAGAACTACAAAATCAACTACAATACAATCAACTTGTGAATGCACAAAAAAATCCTGCACCATCGTACTAATACTCCCATCCTCACTAATCTGATCTCCCCTTATAAAAATCTTTCAACACTACGCTCAGCTAATAAACTACTTATTGCCAGCAACCCTTCTAATAACAAAGCAGGCGATTCCCTCTTCTCCAATGTTGTGGGTAGAATCTGGAACAAACTTCCTAATACACTCACCTCACTCTCATCCTCTCTAATCTTTAAAAAACACCTTAGAGACCACCTTAAAATACATTAGCTTTGCCCCTGCTCAAAGCCTGATTGAATCTACTTTTCTTCTCTCCCCTCCCCAGTTTCTTTTTCTCCTGCTTCCTTAACAATTACCCCCCATATCTTATGAACAACACTACTAAATAGTTTTGCTAATGTTCTAATGCTTTAGATTTTGATTGACTTCCCATGAACCCTACTAAAGCATTAAGACTTGTTTATTTCTTACTTCTACTCTAATGAAACCTTACATTGTTCACAATTTATTAATTTTTTCTTATCATGTCTTATGTAATGTGAAACTAGTCATTTTTAGTATATTTTGAATGTTTTAATTCACTCATGTTGGAGCCTTTCTCCTCTGGCCTCTACTGAAAAGGGATATGTATCCAGCTAGACTAGCCCAGTCAACAAATGTAAATAAATAAATAAAAATGTCCTGAGATTGTAGGGCATAATTATGTCCCATATGTTATGTAATAGTTGCATAAAATAATTATTTCTGTATCTAAAATACCTAAATGTTACAAGAACAGAATAAGCAACTAAACCGCTACAACAATAGGCTTTTATGTAGGCAAGTAAGTAAAGTTCTATCCTTTGTACTGACTGTGGGTATGTGTCGGCCTGTAAAATCTGATGTGTGTTCCGAAAATGTCCCATCTTGGCCATTTGAAAAGGTGGCAACCCTAGACCCCAGAATACATCCCAACCTGTACATATGGCAATGTCAGCGCTACCAATGGTCAGAGCATTCGCACAACTGGCCAGCCTCTTAACCACTCACAAAGCCAGTGACCTTTGGAGGAAAGGTGTTGAATGAGAATGACTACTTACAACAATGAAGAGTAACAGACGCATTTAACTGCAGAAAATTTGTAGTATTACAAATCTGTCAACACGTTCCAAGTTAATAGTATTAATATGGTAGAAGTGTCCGTGATTGTCCCTGAGTTGTCATAGCCTTGTCCCTGTCACTGTAGAAACAAGTCCCCGAGTATCACAGAGGTCCGTACACATAAGTACACCAACCAACTGTCACATCTGTTGACAGGACTATTGCATACCTGTAGTGAATTTATAACTGATGTCCAGAATAATATTCATTGTAGCTATAAATGAATGAAATAGTCAAATGGGAAAGGAAACACGTAGAACCCCCCCCCCAACCTGCATTTTGTAGTGGAACCACTCCCCGCCCTAAATTATGTAGCGCCGACCTAATAATGTGGTCAGAGGTGCCCAAACACCTGTGTCTGTAAACACAGGTAGAATGTTAAAATCTGGACTAACTCTGTCCATGTGCTACGTCTGCTATTTGAACAGCACCAGGGCAGTTCTAGTTACCAGTCGGCCGAGCCTAAACCTGGACCAGCACATGAACACCCTGACAATCAAACACGCATATGTGCAAGGACTATAAGCGTAGGAGTTCTGAATATCCTTAGAGTAAGTAGACATGCAGCAAGGGTCCAGAGCAGTAGGAAACAGGGAATTTCCTAAGTGTAGTACTGTGGGTTTCCCAGCAGGAGAATGGATACCTGCTGTGTAAGGGAAGCGGTGAGGTGTATGTCAGAGTAGCTATGAACCATCAGTATACATATAAATGAGATAGAACAACAACAGTGTAGTGGTTACAGCATCCGCCTAACGTAAAGGCATTCCCGGTTCAAGTACGACTATAGCACATATTAATTGTGCAATGAATGCCTCTGTGCTGTAAAGCCAACATTTATACATGTAAAGGTGACCGCGTTCGCATGGGTCCGTTAACCGGATTCCATCAAAGTGGTACTTTCATAAGGAATAAGGCACATGTAATCCCAAAGAAGTGCCTGTAAACATATATAACTCAGAATAAGTAGATGCAAGTGCCTGCTGGTGTACGCAGCTATTAGCATAGCAAATGTATGTTGTTTTGTACAGCTGTAACTTTTATATATATATATAGATAGACAGATGAGTGTATAGATAAATATCCACAGACATAACAGAAATATGCAATTATATATCTACATATATATCTATATATACACACACACATATATCTACACATATATATATATATATATACATATATATATATATATATATATATATATATATATATATATATATATACACACACACATATATATATATATATATATACATACACACATATATATATATATATACACATACACACATATATATATATATATATATATATATATATATATATATATATACACACATATATATATATATATATATATATATATATATATATATACACATACACATATATATGTATGTATATATATATATATATATATATATATATTTATATAGATATGTAAGGAACGCCGAAAGACGAAAGCAAACATAAGGGTTGTGAAGGGAATCCAGAGCAAGTAAGGAATTATAAAGTGCTCGCAGCGTATGTCAGATAAAGCTGCACAAGTGTGAGTAGAGCACCGCTCTTCGCACCAGAGGCAGGGTTATACCAGTGGCCATAACATCATTGAAGTGCTACGTCAACATTGTAAACAGACGGAATGTAGTGCATGTTGCGACCACCTACACTTGTAACCCGCAAATCATTCGTAATCCATAACACCAGGAAGGGCACGTATGTGCAAATATGAATGGATGGTGAGCCTGTGAATACACGAGGCGGTACAAAATGTGTGTAGGGCCCCAACGCTCATGAGAGGGCAATGTGTAAAGGTGTGTCATGGCTGCAATATCAGGTGTATAATGGCTGTTATGCGTGGAAACTCAACACGGGTGTGCAGGAGAAACTATGGATATGCGATTATGGACACAGGAGTGCTAGGGTATGTTGCGCCGGGTGCAATGGAGCAGCCCATGGAGGTCAGCTAGTATGTAGGTGCGATTCCCAGATAGAGCGTCGTTTGAGTGGAGACATGCGTGAATGGGCGTATCATTGTCGGACGTTGTGCGTCAGGGCTGGCAGCCTGGCACATAAAACCTATACGCCACCCATGAGTGGAACGGAGTTCTGCTGTGACAACCCCAAACCGGGAAAAGCAGAAAGACACAACTACATGAAGACATCAATATGTTGACGTACAGTCACAGTAACACAAACACTCATCCTATCAACAGTAATAATATGAATGTGCACAGAAACAAACACAGTAGCAGGAATAATAGGCTGCGCATACGAATAATAGGTCGAATGACACTGTATCACATCCCAGTTAGCAGCGGCACCCCAGACATGAAAAACGTGCAACATCTGTCCACTGTATAATGTGCAATATACTGATCACAAGTTCACCGGAGTGAAGTGTCGGTGTCATAATGACTAAGGCAATAGTATGCTGTTGAAGCAGAGATAAAACCCAATACGAATGTGTAAGTGTCCATGTCCGGGAAATGTATAGGTTAACGGACATACAGATGTATATATAGATAAAAACGTATATATACATATATCTATATTAATTTATATACACATATATATTCATACAGATATATATATATATATATACACACACAGAAGGATATACTACGGATATATATATAGATAGATAGATATACACAAACAACAGGTATTGATATATACACATACACACAAAACAAAATATATATGTCAGTGTAGATATACACATGTACATAAATAGGTTACGTCACAGCAATTAGGGGTAACATACTTACAGCCCGGGCATATGTGACTGGGAGGTCCAATAAATAAACGTTGTACCCCACACATCGCCCAGCTAGGCCGGACAGACATACAGACAAGCACTACAGATCAATACACTGCCACTGTCCAAAACACCGGTAGGAAAGTACAAGTGGGAGAGATCTGCAAGGTCTACACTTTAAACATGGATAACGGTGTCCCTTACGGGACCCCAAAAATTCAGGGTACGTGTGAATCTGCTGACACTAATATGAGCAGGATGTAGGTGTACATGGAACAGTAGGTGTGATAATACATGGGTTGACAAAACGTACGACATGTGTCCCGAGACGTGGAGAGTGGGCAATGTGTAGGGGTGTGCTCATACCCCAGCTGCGCTCCAGTAAGTATTTGTCATGACTGCTGTAGAGGGGTGCCAGGTAGGTGGACCATGGGTATGCATTAATGGGCTTAAGTGTGCAGGTGCTGGTTGGCAGAGATGTAGTAGGCCCACCCAGTGCAAGTCATTAATATTCTTATGTGGGCATAGCATACGCCTACACCTCCCAAACCTGAAGAGCACATCTACCGGATAGTCTGTAAACCATCGGGGGAATACATAGAGACCAAATCAGTGCCGTGTACCCGATTAGCATGGACGTCCATAGTTATGTATCAGAATGTAACAAAGTCCAACTAAACACTTCCAGAACTAGTGATATTAGGTGAACAGGTGGCAGAATACACGTAATGACAGATGACAACATGTGTGAGTCATAAACATCATGTACCTCGACAAACGTGAATGAATACATATGCTCTGTGACTGTAAATGTGTCTGGTTAATAGAAACAATCATCTAAATGTGTCCCACAGGGTGTTATGCATTGTTCCTGAATCAGTGTTCATTCACACCCATTGGTATGTGAGTTCTCCTACTGACGGAAAGTGCATAATTTGTTGACGACCTTAGGTAGACGATAGCATAATAGAAGTGGTTCAATACCTGTACGCCTGCGAGGGACACACCCGTCTGGGCAGTTGTGTCCTGCAAAATGACAGTTATGGCACATGGCCTGTGAGTTCGGGAATGGAGGCTATATAGTGTGTGTAGTGGTGTCAGAAATTAATTTGTTGTATCAGAAACAGCTATATGTAATAGGAAACATG